>NC_140954.1:58452432-58454932 GCF_014529385.1 Adiantum capillus-veneris
TCACTTATCTTCATCTCCATGATACATCCAAATAACTTTGCCATCAAAAACCAACCATTATAGTGCGATAGTTGTTCACATTGTTTACATCTCCTCCTTTGTGCAAAGGTTTGATCCAATTTGCACTCCAATCATGAGGCATGCCATACTGAAGTGCAAGGTTAAACATATCGCATATCCAATATCGTGTTTTCTTGCTTGTCCATTTAATCATTTCAGCCTTGACACCTTGAAGGTCACCTGCCTTGCGAGTAGCAAGTTTCTCAAGCGCACGGCATACATCTTCAATGGTAAAGAAGGGAGACATAAATGGAAGGGGAGCTACAACCCTCCATCTTATCAACATTGGGTTGCTCATAGAGGTTCTTACAATGCATATACATATCCTCAAGAGTCAAGTCACCAAAGCTCTCAACGCGCTTGCCTTTTAGATTTTGCCAAAACTTGCCACATGCATGTGCTTTCTCTTGTGCTAAAAGAAGTTGTTTTTCGACTTCCACCTTCTCCTCTTCTTTTGAACAAGTGCTTTGTATGTGTGTGAACATTCCAAGTAAACTTCCTTGTCTTTGATTGCATCCAATCTTAGCAAGTGTTTTCGGGCTTGACTACATTCCATGTCAAACCATTTCTTCTTGGTGCTACCCTTCTTAGACCTTTTGCAAGACATGTGTTTCGCCGAAAAAGCATTCCTTCGCACAAGAGAAAATTACTTCTTTGAAAACTTTCCACTTGCATTCTAATGTTGGGCTCCCTTGATGCTCTATCATGCTTAACATTTGGTCCACCATATCAGCATATATAAGTGCTCGTTTGAAGTCTAGACGTAGGTACAAATGATTCACATCATGATTGGAGGCTACATGCTCGGGCCGTTTACCACACTTGAGGTCAATACATAACATCCTATGATCCGATTCCGGATTCCATTCACCAAGTGTAAAGCTTTGTATGCATTCTAGAGTGGCTTCTGAGAACAACATATAGTCAATCACGCTAGCACCATTGTGCTTTCTACATGTAAAGTCATTGGTGCCTTGCCATAGAGATACACCATTTGCAATGAGCATTCCGGTACTATTGCACATATGTAGAAGTGAATTTCCATAGTGATCCACTTCTTTTGCATCATTAGAACTTCGATTATACATGTATGAGTCATCCACTCTTCTTGATACATGCGGCATGTCGACTTGTTGTGTGTCGTGTTGTAACATATTTGTGCGAGCATTCATGTCTCCAAAAACAATGACTTCACCTTGATCCTTGTAATAAGCAATGTCTTCCTCTAGTGCAACAAAGGGCTGATCTCTATCCATATTCAAGCGAGCATAAAAGTTGGAGTCATAGTGAGGAATGTAGCAGCCGGCCACAAACATGACTTGACCATTTGGTGGGCTGATTTTCAGCCATAAGTAGCGTTTATACTTATCTTCTTTGACAATGGAAACATCTTTCAAACCCTTTTTGGTCATACATGCTATGCCTCCTTGGCCTCTTCGTTGCTTTGCATTTTTGGCCCACATCAAAGAATGTACATCGTATTTGTCAAATCCAAGAATTCATTGCGCATCATGCTCCCATGTTTCGACAAGAAGTATCACATCGGAGTCATTGGTAAGCTCATCAATGCCAATTCCCGCATTCCATGGATACCCGTTACAATTCCAAAAGCTTATTCGCAAGCGTGAGTTGGTCTCATAGATCATGTGTCCTATTTGTTGGGTGGACTTGCATCCTCCTCAAGTGCCTTTTCTTCTTGAGATGATACCTTAACCTTCTTGCTTCTTTCCTCGTATGCTTTGCGACGTACATTTTGTTGCATAAGAGTACGATCCTCATATACATTACAACCCGTTCCTTTGAGGTAGATCCAACCATTGTCAAGGATGATCTTTCTCTTTACCTCATCAGCCATGGTACATACAATAGGTCTTTCTCCCGAGCGAGGGACTCCTTGTTTTCCAACTCGATGTACACCATAAGCCATGATTCCTGACATGCCAAAGTGTGTAGCAAAAAACTCTTCAATAGCAACCGCAAGAGATTGGGGTGTTTCCATGCTTTCCTCCTTGATTCCACGAATGACGATGTTCTTTGAGCGTTTTTGTCGTTCTTGCAATTCTTGAGTGTCCACATTCTCTACATTCTTTGCTTGGACAACGGCTTGCGTGATAGGAGATGTAGAAACCACATTATCCTTACATATATCAGCCCATGATTTGGATGCATTTCTCATCTCACATACATCATGTCATATTGTATCTATCGTTTCCTCTTTCAATACATGATCACTCTCAACTTTGCTCAAGCGCTCTTTCACTACATTCATGTCCACAAGAGAGCGTTTACATTCTTGAACTTCATTCTCAAGATGCATCAAGCGCGTTGTTTGCATTTCAAGAACCTTTTTGAGGTGCTCATTCTCCACAACGAGAACTCTTAAAGTACCATTTTCCATTGCAAGTGCGCGCAACTCTTCACCTTGCTTGTTGACGGTTTC